>NC_048573.1:66648008-66683008 GCF_013265735.2 Oncorhynchus mykiss
TGATGACCAGGGTGTCTGGGTCTGTAGACTCACTCCTCACATTCTCTGGGTTATTGTCTGGAGCTGTGGAGGGGTTGGAATAATTCAAGCTTTATTAAACCATGAAAGATGTGTTCCATGTATTGGATCATTTAGAACTTTTAGCCTGGTTCATCTCTACTTGACATTTAACTTTGATATATTATAATATCTAACCTTGAGGTGGGGTGCTGTGAAGGTCAGAGGGCATGCTGGGGTCACTCTTCCCGATGTTGTTGATGGAGATGACCCGGAAGCGGTAGGACACGTATGGTTGCAGAGAAATGGTCACGCTCTCATGAGTTCCACTGACTCTCTTCAGCTCCTCCCAACCCCGCTCCTTCGAGTCACCATCTTCAAACTCCACCACAAACACTGGAGAGGGAGAGAGAGAGAGCGAGAGAGAGAGAGAGAAAAGAGAAATAAAAAGAGAGAGGAGAGAGAAAAGAGAGAGAGAAAAGAGAGAGCGAGAAAAAAGAGAGAGCGAGAGAAAAGAGAGAGCGAGAGAAAAAAGAGAGCGAGAGAAAAAAGAGAGAGCGAGAGAAAAGACAAAAGAGAGACAAAAGAGAGAGAAGAGAGAAAAGAGAGCGTGAGAGAAGAGAGAGCGAGAGAGAAAAGAGAGAGGAGAAAGAGAAAGAGAAAATAGAGAGAGAGAGAAAAGAAAGAGAGAGAGAAAAGAAAGAGAAAAGAGAGAGAGAGAGAAATGAAAGAGAAAAGAGAGAGAAAAAGAGGAGAGAAGAGAGAGAAAATAGAGGAGAGAAAAGAGAGAGAAGAGAGAGAGAGAATCAGTGACAATGCAGGGGTCCAATGGTCCAATGACTTAACCACTAAGCAGAAGAGATGAAGTAACATATGACAATGCAGAAATCACTCAGTCCATGTAATGAGAAAACAGACTTCCGTGCTCTCAGGAGAGATATGATGATGTAATGATTGTATGGTATGGGGTTGGTAACTCAAAGTGATGTTGTTATCAAAGTCAGGCAGCAGTGTCTATTCTGTCTCAGGCCTGGACAGCTGCGGTCATCTGAAACTAATACTCTCCCAGGGGAGATACATGATAGGACAGCTATGGGTTTGTAGTTTAAAGCATCACAGGGCTGTAGTATCAATCAGACCTGGGTTCTAATCATTCTGAGCATTTGATTGAGCTTGCCTGAGGTGACAGATAGGCAGATAGGCAGGGTTTGCAATTAGCACTGTTGGGGCTGTTTGATTGGTTCCATTGGGCCAGCTAGGCAAGCTCAAGCTCAGGGATCAGTGTCTGTTGAGAGCAGGGGAGAATGACTGCCCCATCTCATTTAAGCCACGGAGGTTCAAGGCCGACCGCAGTACTGCAGGCATTGTTAGCAGCACATTATAGTGAATTGAATAATGGCACACTTCGTGGTCAATCTTTGTGTAAATAAATATAAAATAAATTACAATCATGGTACCAGATGTATGTCCTTGAACTAATTATTTTAAAATCGCACAGAGAAGAAGTTATAAGGATGATTGTGTTTCTAATGAAAGCCTGCGGTACCCCGGTCGGCCTTCAACTTGAATTACTCAATAAGAGAGCATTGAGCATTGAGCTAGCCTGCAACGTCTCTTCCTGGAGTAGCTCAAACTGTGCATGTTATGTCTCCATGACTTGGTTGTGAGCCTACTGCAGGGTGGTTGTGGTCATGTTGTGGTCATTCTAGTGTCAGTGTGTTGGTTGTCAGCCAACTGCAGGGTGGTTGTGGTCATGTTGTGTTCATTCTAGTGTCAGTGTGTTGGTTGTTAGACTACCTATGACAGGGCTGTTGTGGTCATCTCCTGCGGTCCAACTCAGGGTGACATTGCGGTCCTTAGGGTCAGAGACCTGGAGCTGGGTGGGGGGGTCTGGTCGGTCTGGAAGAGGGAGAAACACAGAGAGGTATATTAAAGACATCGTTAACAGAACATATTCAGGGTTTCCCAAAGTCAGTCCAGGGGCTCCCACTCGGTGCACCTTTTGGTTTCTGCCTTGCACAGCCTAATCAGCTCTGCTAGGGCGAGTAAAACGGTCAGAGTGAGGTGTTCTCTCATTTGTATCTGCAAGTAGCTAGCAAGCCAGCTAACTAACTTTAGATAGCTTGGGTGCTTGACTGCCATTGTAAGGTCAGCTCGGATGAACCCTACTCCTTGGCCCTCTGTACCCTCCAACGCTCTGAATTTACGAACGCCTGGAGTGCACTCTGTAACTCCAGAGGGAATTTATGAACACACTTAACTGTCGTATCTGATTGGCTCAAACGCATTAAGGAAAGACAATTGACAAATTAACTTTTAACAAGGCACACCTGTTAATTTAAATGCATTCCAGGTGACTACCTCATGAAGCTGGTTGAGAGAATGCCAAGAGTGTGCAAAGCTGTCATCAAGGCAAAGAGTGGCTACTAAAAATCACAAATATATTTTGATTTGTTTAACACTTTTTTTGGTTACTACATGATTCCATGTGTTATTTTAAAGTTCTGATGTCTTCTATTTTATTATTCACGTGGGTGTTACGCTACTGGCAATGGAGTGACTGACCATTCAGAGGAGCAGCTCCAATGGAGTGACTGACCATTCAGAGAAGCAGCTCCAATGGAGTGACTGACCATTCAGAGAAGCAGCTCCAATGGAGTGACTGACCATTCAGAGATGCAGCTCCGGTGGGCTGTTGAAGAGGGCCTGTTGTTTGTTTTGGTTTCTCCTTGGCTGTCCCATTGATTCCCTCTCCACTAAACCTGCACTGCCTTTCCAAAACTAATAATTTCTAAATTTTTCTAAGCAAACAATATACACAAAAGTATGTGGACACCCTTTCAAATGACAGGTGTGTAAAGTCGAACACACAGCCATGCAATCTCCATAGAAAACATTGGCAGTAGAAAGGCTTTACTGAAGAGATACCGTCATAGGATGCCACCTTTCCAACAAGTTCGTAAAATGTCTGCCCTGCTAGATCTGCCCCGGTCAACTGTAAGTGCTGTTATTGTGAAGTGGAAACGTCTAGGGCCAACAACGGCTTATCTGCGAAGTGGTAGGCCACACAAGCTCACAGAACGGGACTGGCGAGTGCTGAAGTGCGTAGCACGTGAAAATCATCTATCCTCTGTTGCAACTGCCTCTCGAAGCAACGGGAGCTTCATGAAATGGATTTTCATGGCTGAGCAGCCGCGCATAAGCCTAAAATCACCACGCGCTATGTCAAGTGTCAGCTGGAGTGGTGTGGAAGCTCGCCTCCATTGGAGTGGTGTGGAAGCTCGCCTCCATTGGAGTGGTGTGGAAGCTCGCCTCCATTGGAGTGGTGTGGAAGCTCGCCTCCATTGGAGTGGTGTGGAAGCTCGCCTCCATTGGAGTGGTGTGGAAGCTCGCCTCCATTGGAGTGGTGTGGAAGCTCGCCTCCATTGGAGTGATGTGGACGCTCACCTCCATTGGAGTGATGTGGAAGCTCGCCTCCATTGGAGTGGTGTGGAAGCTCGCCTCCATTGGAGTGGTGTGGAAGCTCGCCTCCATTGGAGTGGTGTGGAAGCTCACCTCCATTGGAGTGGTGTGGAAGCTCACCTCCATTGGAGTGGTGTGGAAGCTCGCCTCCTTTGGAGTGGTGTGGAAGCTCGCCTCCATTGGAGTGGTGTGGAAGCTCGCCTCCATTGGAGTGGTGTGGAAGCTCACCTCCATTGGAGTGGTGTGGAAGCTCACCTCCATTGGAGTGGTGTGGAAGCTCACCTCCATTGGAGTGGTGTGGAAGCTCGCCTCCATTGGAGTGGTGTGGAAGCTCGCCTCCATTGGAGTGGTGTGGAAGCTCACCTCCATTGGAGTGGTGTGGAAGCTCGCCTCCATTGGAGTGGTGTGGAAGCTCACCTCCATTGGAGTGGTGTGGAAGCTCGCCTCCATTGGAGTGGTGTGGACGCTCACCTCCATTGGAGTGGTGTGGACGCTCACCTCCATTGGAGTGATGTGGAAGCTCGCCTCCATTGGAGTGATGTGGACGCTTGCCACTGTTGGAGTGATGAATCATGCGTCACCATCTGGCAGTCCGATGGACGAATCTGGGTTTGGCGGAAGCCAGGAGAATGCTACCTGCCCTAATGCATAGTGCCAACTGTAAAGTTTGGGGGAGGATGAATAATGGTCTGGCGCTTTTTCATGGTTTGGGCAAGGCCCCTTAGTTCCAGTGAAGAAACATTTTTTTTAAATAATATGTTTATTATTTTACAATAAAAAATCTAATAAAAAAGACAGCAATACTAACAATGACATTCATTGTACTGTTGAATGGGATGGCCAATTTAGAGGACAAAACAAAACTTAACTCACACATACACAAAATCCTATTAGGTGGTACATGTATAGGAAGACAGCATTTAGTCATTACAAGCAGTGTAGTTCAGCCAAAAATAAATATTGAGTGGAGTACAGCACAGAGTAGCAGCAGATCGTCAACCCAGTTATGAAGCGGGACTAGACCATTTATCCAGTATCGGCTGCCATATTTTGTAAAACATTGGAATTCTATTGGAGGTATTGTATTGAATCTTTTCCATATGGATTACATTCCCTAAATCCCGTAACCACATTTCAAAGGTAGGTACAGTCTCCAGTTTCCAAAATTGCAATATGAGCCTTTTGGCTAATAGAGTACAAAGAGAGACAGCTTTCCCTTCGTGATTATTCCCATCAACTGTACCAAACAGAGCGGTCAATGGGTCTGGGGCTAGAACTCTATCAAAGGCTCTAGATAAATAATCAAAAATGAGAGCCCAGTAAACATGTAATTTAGGACATGTCCAGAATAAGTGGGTCAACGTCCCCTCATCCTTCTTGCACCTCTCACACAGTGGTGAGGTGTCTGGGAATATTTTATGCAGTTTTACTTTTGAGTAATGTAACCTGTGTATCACCTTAAACTGTACAAGGTTATGTCTGGCATTCACTGAACTGTGGTTTATATTCCTGAGCTTCTACCCAGTCCTCATCTGAGATTTCTGAGCCAAGTTCTTGTTCCCAAGCCCTTTTAATGGTGTCTGTGGATACCTCTATGTGGGCTTGTAGAACCAACAACGATGAGACGGCCTACAGGGAGGAGGTGAGGGCCCTCGGAGTGTGGTGTCAGGAAAACAACCTCACACTCAACGTCAACAAAACTAAGGAGATGATTGTGGACTTCAGGAAACAGCAGAGGGAACACCCCCCTATCCACATCGATGGAACAGTAGTGGAGAGGGTAGCAAGTTTTAAGTTCCTCGGCATACACATCACAGACAAACTGAATTGGTCCACTCACACAGACAGCATTGTGAAGAAGGCGCAGCAGCGCCTCTTCAACCTCAGGAGGCTGAAGAATTTCGGCTTGTCACCAAAAGCACTCACAAACTTCTACAGATGCACAATCGAGAGCATCCTGGCGGGCTGTATCACCGCCTGGTATGGCAACTGCACCGCCCTCAACCGTAAGGCTCTCCAGAGGGTAGTGAGGTCTGCACAACGCATCACCGGGGGCAAACTACCTGCCCTCCAGGACACCTACACCACCCGATGTCACAGGAAGGCCATAAAGATCATCAAGGACATCAACCACCCGAGCCACTGCCTGTTCACCCCGCTATCATCCAGAAGGCGAGGTCAGTACAGGTGCATCAAAGCTGGGACCGAGAGACTGAAAAACAGCTTCTATCTCAAGGCCATCAGACTGTTAAACAGCCACCACTAACACTGAGTGGCTGCTGCCAACACACTGACACTGACTCAACTCCAGCCACTTTAATAATGGGAATTGATGGGAAATGATGTAAATATATCACTAGCCACTTTAAACAATGCTACCTTATATAAATGTTACTTACCCTACATTATTCATCTCATATGCATACGTATATACTGTACTCTATATCATCGACGGTATCCTTATGTAATACATGTATCACTAGCCACTTTATACTATACTATGCCACTTTGTTTACATACTCATCTCATTTGTACATACTGTACCCGATACCATCTACTGTATCTTGCCTATGCTGCTCTGTACCATCACTCATTCATATATCCTTATGTACATATTCTTTATCCCCTTACACTGTGTACAAGACAGTAGTTTTGGAATTGTTAGTTAGATTACTTGTTATTACTGCATTGTCGGAACTAGAAGCACAAGCATTTCGCTACACTCGCATTAACATCTGCTAACCATGTGTATGTGACAAATAAAATTTGATTTGATTTAGGGTGAAGGGAAATCTTAACGCCACAGCATACAATGACATTCTAGACAGTTTTGTGCTTCCAACTTTGTGGGAACAGTTTGGGGAAAGGCCCTTCCTGTTTCAGCATGACAATGCCACCGTGCACAAAGCGAGGTCCATACAGAAATGGTTTGTCGAGATCAGTGTGGAAGAACCTCAAGAACCTTAACCCCATCGAACACCTTTGGGATGAATTGGAATGCCGACTGCGTGCCAGGCCTAATCCCCCAACATCAGTGCCCGACCTCACTAATGCTCTTGTGGCTGAATGGAAGCAGGGAAATCTTAATGCTACAGCATACGACATTCTAGACGAATCTGTGCTAAAGAGCGTAACGTGTCAAAATTGTCTGTCCTTGTTTGCAACACCCACTACTGAGTTCCAAACAGCCTCTTGAAGGAACATCAGCACAATAACTGTTTGTCGGGAGCTACCTGAAATGGGTTTCCATAGCCGTGCAGCCACACACAAGCCTAAGATCACCATGCGCAAGTGTCGGCTGAAGTGGTGTAAAGTTCACCGCCATTGGACTCTGGAGCAGTGGAAACGCGTTCTCTGGCAGTCCAACGGACTAAACTGGGTATGGCTGATGCCAGGATGCATAGTAAAGTTTTGTGGAAGAGGAATAATGATCTGGGGCTGTTTTTCATGGTTCAGGCAAGGCCCCTTAGTTCCAGTGAAGGGAAATCTTAACGCTGCGGCAACAGTTTGGGGAATGCCCTTTCCTGTGCATGACAATGACCCGTGCACGACAATGACCCGTGCACGACAATGACCCGTGCACAAAGCGAGGTCCACACAGAAATGGTTTGTTGAGATCAGTGTGGAAGAACTTGACTGGCCTGCACAGTGCCCTGACCTCAACCCCATCGAACACCTTTGGGATGAATTGGAACGCCCACTGCGAGCCATGCCTAATCGCCCAACATCAGCACCCGACCTCAGTAATGCTCTTGTGGCTGAATGGAAGCAAGTCCCTGCAGCAATGTTCCAACATCTAGTGGAAAGCCTTCCCAGAAGAGTGGAGGCTGTTCTACCAGCAAAGGGGGGACCAATTCCAATTTCTGTATTAATGCCCATGATTTTGGAATGAGCTGTTCAACGACCAGGTGTCCACATACTTTTGGTCAAGGGGGCCAATCATTTCAGTATGAAGGTATGCATTAACTAAAATGACAAGAGGAACGGATGATGCACGATCCGAAATTGCACGTTGTGCTTTCTACTATTACAACTTTCAGGAGTAAGTTTAACGCCGGACTGAGTCCCCACTGCTGTAGAGTACACTACACTGCACACAGCATTAACCTATTACTACATAATACAACACAGCATTAACCTATTACTACACTGCACACAGCATTAACCTATTACTACACTGCACACAGCATTAACCTATTACTACATAATACAACACAGCATTAACCTATTACTACACTGCACACAGCATTAACCTATTACTACACTGCACACAGCATTAACCTATTACTACATAATACAACACAGCATTAACCTATTACTACATAATACAACACAGCATTAACCTATTACTACACTGCACACAGCATTAACCTATTACTACATAATACAACACAGCATTAACCTATTACTACACTGCACACAGCATTAACCTATTACTACACTGCACACAACATTAACCTATTACTACACTGCACACAGCATTAACCTATTACTACATAATACAACACAGCATTAACCTATTACTACACTGCACACAGCATTAACCTATTACTACACTGCACACAGCATTAACCTATTACTACACTGCACACAACATTAACCTATTACTACACTGCACACAGCATTAACCTATTACTACACTGCACACAGCATTAACCTATTACTACACTGCACACAGCATTAACCTATTACTACACTGCACACAACATTAACCTATTACTACACTGCACACAGCATTAACCTATTACTACACTGCACACAGCATTAACCTATTACTACACTGCACACAACATTAACCTATTACTACACTGCACACAGCATTAACCTATTACTACACTGCACACAGCATTAACCTATTACTACATAATACAACACAGCATTAACCTATTACTACATAATACAACACAGCATTAACCTATTACTACACTGCACACAGCATTAACCTATTACTACATAATACAACACAGCATTAACCTATTACTACACTGCACACAGCATTAACCTATTACTACACTGCACACAACATTAACCTATTACTACACTGCACACAGCATTAACCTATTACTACATAATACAACACAGCATTAACCTATTACTACACTGCACACAGCATTAACCTATTACTACACTGCACACAGCATTAACCTATTACTACACTGCACACAGCATTAACCTATTACTACACTGCACACAGCATTAATCTATTACTACACTGCACACAGCATTAACCTATTACTACATAATACAACACAGCATTAACCTATTACTACACTGCACACAGCATTAACCTATTACTACACTGCACACAGCATTAACCTATTACTACACTGCACACAGCATTAACCTATTACTACACTGCACACAGCATTAACCTATTACTACACTGCACACAGTATTAACCTATTACTACACTGCACACAGCATTAACCTATTACTACACTGCACACAGCATTAACCTATTACTACATAATACAACACAGCATTAACCTATTACTACACTGCACACAACATTAACCTATTACTACACTGCACACAGCATTAACCTATTACTACACCGCACACAGCATTAACCTATTACTACACTGCACACATCATTAACCTATTACTACACTGCACACAGCATTAACCTATTACTACACTGCACACAACATTAACCTATTACTACACTGCACACAACATTAACCTATTACTACATAATACAACACAGCATTAACCTATTACTACACTGCACACAGCATTAACCTATTACTACACTGCACACAGCATTAACCTATTACTACACTGCACACAACATTAACCTATTACTACATAATACAACACAGCATTAACCTATTACTACATAATACAACACAGCATTGTATCGGTCTGTGTGTAGCTGGTGTAGAGAGTCAGGAGCAGGACAGCAGATATGAGTAATCAACGTGTTTACTCAAGTAAATCACAAAATACAACACAAATGACCGAGCCCACAATAACGGACCGTATACAAAACAAACATGAGGGAACACAGGGTTAGAAGCAGCATTATACCACATATGTTGAAATGGGACATGAAATGGGGCAGGTAGCCTAGGGGTTAGAGCGTTGGGCCAGTAACCATAAAGGTTGGTGGATTGAATCCCTGAGCTGACAAGGTAAAAATCTGTTCCCTGGTAGGCCGACATTGTAAGTAAGAATTTGTTCTTAACTGACTTGCCTAGTTAAAGAAAGGTTAAATTTAAAAAATAATTTTAAAAATGTCTTCTTCATAGAATAGAAGAGAATACAATAAAAAATAATACAATAGATATTTCCATACCGACTATAATGATGGACCCGCTGGCCTCAACCCTGTCCAGGTTGGTGATGACCTCACAGGTGTAAACACCCTCGTCTTCTGTCTGCACATTGGCCACAATCAGGTCTGGGCCCTCAAATGTGTACCTGGAAATAATGTATTCTTGGTCACGATCGTGATTGAGATCATTGTCATTACACACACACACACAGCCTTCTCGGACACAGACACACAGTAAATATGTCCTTACTTGTCCTCGGCGTATGACTGAAAGAGTTCCTGTCCGCTCCTCTTCCACTGAATGTGCGGAGGGGTCAGTTTGGGGTCCACCTGTGCCAGGCAGGTAAAGATGGCCGTCTTACCAGGCTGAACAAGCAGAGACCCAGGAGGAGACAGGATCACTGTCCTGTCTGAGAGAGAGAGATGAGGAGAGATAGATATGAGGAGAGAGAGTGGGAGAGAGATGAGGAGAGAGAGAGATGAGGAGTGAGAGTGGGAGAGAGATGGGGAGAGAAAGAGATGAGGAGAGAGAGTGGGAGAAAGATGGGGAGAGAGAGAGATGAGGAGAGAGAGCGTAAAGAGGGAGGGTTACAGAGACAGGTGCAGGCAGGGTTTGAGGAGTGTGTGTGTTTCATGGCCTACTCACTCAGCACATCCAGGTCAGCGTTGATTGACAGGTTGGTGTTGCTAACGGAGCAGGTGTACAGGCCCTCGTCGCCGTGGGAGACGTTGGTGATCTGGAGGTTTCCATTGGTCAGCAGGTTAACCCTGGGCTCAGCCAGTAGAGAAGCGCTGCTGTTCCTCTCCCTGGATAGGAAATACAGAAACACAGCCAGAGAGGGTGGGAAACCCAGACCCTCGTTAAGCATCCTAAAGGCAGCATTTTGGCTGACTGGTTGCCAAAGAAGACACATTCCTTCCTTAATGGAAGACTATCTGAATCTAATTAAACAAGATCGTTTCTTAGAATAGAACACAATATATACTCATACAGGTGTGTGTCTTACCATGTTACTTTAGGTCTGGGAGAGCCGAAGGTCTGACACTGCAGTACAGCCTTCTGTCCCTCTGTGAAGTTGTACTTCTGTCCGTCAGCATTCAGGATCTGAGGAGGCAGTTCTGGAACAGGATACAAGGTACAGGTTTATCAATGTGACATATTTGTTGTTGACACACAACACACACACACACACACACACACACACACACACACAGCTCCCCCTCACCGATGACGAAGATGTAGGTATTGACTAGGATGGTTCCGTGTTTGTTGTGGGCCTGACACTGGTAGACTGCTGTATCAGTGAAGACCACATCTCTCAGAATCAGAGCTCCATCTCTCACAGTACGCCTAGGGGTTGGGTCTATGCCTGGGGAGAGACACACACACACATTAGAGCAAGTCATCACAGCATCCTACCAATACTGACTGGCATAGTCATGAGGAAAAATTACATTTTAAGTTATATTTTTAGAGTTGGTAATAGCCGAAAGATTCTAATTTGACCTAAGCACATCATTAGCAGGTGTAATAAGCTGAGTTTGTTGCTAAACCTTGTTAATGCATAGGTCAACTGTATGTGTAAGAGTAACGTGCGTTATTCCACACCTGTGATGGGTTTTCCGTTGATGCTCCAGGCGACAGCAGGAGACGGGATGCCATCAGCCTGACAGTCCAGTCTCACCGTCTCTCCTGGGGCATAGAGCTGGCTTACTGGCTCCTTGGTCCAGTATGGAGCCGCTGCGCAACAAACAGCACAGCATTATACACAACACAAACCATCAATATGCAATTAGTTAAACAGACAGCATAGACAACAACAGACCTCATAGACAACAGACCTGCTAGACAGCAACATACCTCATAGACAGCAACAGACAGCATACAACACAACAGACAGCATACAACACAGCAGACAGCATAGAACACAGCAGACAACACAGAACACCACAGACAGCATAGAACACAACAGACAGCATAGAACACAACAGACAGCACAGAACACAACATACAGCACAGAACACAACATACAGCACAGAACACAACAGACAGCACAGAACACAGCAGACAGCATAGAACACAACAGACAGAATAGAACACAGCAGACAGCATAGAACACAACAGACAGAATAGACAACAATAATGTTATACATCACATAGAAAAGCATCAACAGACAACAGCAGTATGACACACAACACACAAGATCATATGTACGTACTGTAACGCATGAGGGCATAGTGGAAAACACATCAACACACAGCCACAGCAGTAACCTTAGCAGGTAAACGAGAGAGGAAACAGTGTGTGTGTGTGTTGTCTTGTTTACCTTCGACGCTAACGGTGTAGGTGTGTGTGACCTTGCCCTGTGAGTTGTTGACTGAACACTGGTACTCTCCCCCATCGCTATCTGAGATGTTACTGATGCGCAGCAGACGGTCAAACAGATGTCTGGACGTACGGGACTCGGACAGCTGACCGTCCTTCCTCACCCACTGGACTGTAGGGGTAGGGCTGGAGGGGGAGGGAGTGCGAAGAGGGAGGGTGGGATGGTGGAGCCAAGAGGGGGAGTGGAGGGAGGGAGAGGGGGAGTGAAGGGAGGTAGAGGGGAAGGAAGGGAGGTGTGGAGGAGGAAGGGAAAGAGAGAAGGAGAGGAAGAAAGAGAAGGAGAGGGGGAGAGGGAGCGAAAAAGAGGCAAGATAGGTCAAGAGGAACATCTAATAGGCTTGCTTTGATTGACCTAGCCATGCCTGTGCACAGACAGAGAGAGAGTTAGACTTACAGGCCCTGGACGATGCACTCTAGCTCCAGGCTCTGGCCCCGGAGGGCGTGGTAAGTGCTGTGGCTCCCCGAGGGCCTCATCATCTGGGGCCTTCGGCTCCGAACCACTGAGTTAGCTGGTGAGAGAGAGAGAGAGAGACAGACAGGAACAGAGGTTCATACAGTGGTAGAAAATGTAAAAGTAAAGATACCTTGATAGAAAATGACTAAAGTCAAAGTGAAAATCACCCAGTAAAATACTACTTGAGTAAAAGTCTGAAAGTATTTGGTTTTAAATATACACTGAACAAAAATATGAAAGTAACATGTGAAGTGTTGGTCCCATGTTTCATGATCTGAAATTAAAAGATCCCAAAAATGTTCCATACCCACAAAAGCCTATTTTTCTCAAATGTTGTGCACAAATTTGTTTACATCCCTGTTAGTGAGCATTCTCCTTTGCTAAGATAATCCATCCACCTGACAGGTGTGTCATATCAAGAAGCTGATTGAACAGCATTATCATTACACAGGTGCAGCTGAGGAGTATTTGTCTGTAATAAAACCCTTTTGTTTGGAAAAACTCATTCTGATTGGCTGGGCCTGGCTGTCAAGTGGCTGGGCCTGGCTGTCAAGTGGGTGGGCCTGGCTGTCAAGTGGGTGGGCCTGGCTGTCAAGTGGCTGGGCCTGGCTGTCAAGTGGGTGGGCCTGGCTGTCAAGTGGGTGGGCCTGGCTGTCAAGTGGGTGGGCCTGGCTGTCAAGTGGGTGGGCCTGGCTGTCAAGTGGGTGGGCCTGGCTGTCAAGTGGGTGGGCCTGGCTGTCAAGTGGGTGGGCCTGGCTGTCAAGTGGGTGGGCCTGGCTGTCAAGTGGCTGTCAATTTAATTGGACTGATTTCCTTATATGAATTGTAACTCGTTGAAATTGTTGCATGTTGCATTTATATTTTTGTTCAGTATACTAAAGTATTGTAACGGTTCTCTTGTTGTGAAGTGGAGGCGGACCAAAGCGCAGCGTGGTGGTTGTTCATTGTATTTTATTAACGAAACTATACATAAACAAGAAACGTGAGAACTCAAAACAGCCCTGTCTGGTGCAAACACAAAAACAGGAACAATCACCCACAAACACACAGTGAAACCCAGGCTACCTAAATATGGTTCCCAATCAGAGACAATGACGAACACCTGCCTCTGATTGAGAACCATATCAGGCCGAACATAGAACTAGACCAAAACATAGAAAAACAAACATAGACTGCCCACCCAACTCACGCCCTGACCAACTAAATAAATACAAAAACAAAGGAAATAGAGGTCAGAACGTGACAGTACCCCCCCCCAAAGGTGCGGACTCCGGCCGCAAAACCTTGACCTATAGGGGAGGGTCTGGGTGGGCGTCTGTCCGCGGTGGCGGCTCTGGCGCGGGACGCGGACCCCACTTCGCCATTGTCTCAGTCCGCCTTATTGTCCGCCTCCGTGGCTTACTCACCATGCCCACCCCTCTCAATGACCCCACTGGACAGAGGGGCTGCTTGGGACAGAGGGGCAGCTTCTCGGGACAGAGGGACAGCTGCTCGGGACAGAGGGACAGCTGCTCGGGACAGAGGGACAGCTGCTCGGGACAGAGGGACAGCTGCTCGGGACAGAGGGACAGCTGCTCGGGACAGAGGGACAGCTGCTCGGGACAGAGGGACAGCTGCTCCGGGCGGAGGGGCTCTAGCGGCCCCTGGCTGACTGGCGGCACTGGCGGCCCCTGGCTGACTGGCGGCCCCTGGCTGACTGGCGGCGCTGGCGCTGGGCTGACTGGCGGCACTGGTGGCCCCTGGTTGACTGGCGGCACTGGCGGCCCCTGGCTGACTGGCGGCACTGGCGGCCCCTGGCTGACTGGCGGCACTGGCGGCCCCTGGCTGACGGGCGGCATTGGCGGCTCCTGGCAGACGGGCGGCACTGGCGGCGCTGGGCAGACGGGCGGCACTGGCGGCGCTGGGCAGACGGGCGGCGCTGGGCAGACGGGCGGCGCTGGCGGCGCTGGGCAGACGGGCGGCGCTGGCGGCGCTGGGCAGACGGGCGGCGCTGGCGGCGCTGGGCAGACGGGCGGCGCTGGCGGCGCTGGGCAGACGGGCGGCGCTGGCGGCGCTGGGCAGACGGGAAGCTCCGATGGCGCCGGGCAGACGCGAAGCTCTGGCAGAGGCGCCGGACAGGCGGGAGGCTCCGGCAGAGGCGCCGGACAGGCGGGAGGCTCCGGCAGAGGCGCCGGACAGGCGGGAGGCTCCGGCAGAGGCGCCGGACAGGCGGGAGGCTCCGGCAGAGGCGCCGGACAGGCGGGAGGCTCCGGCAGAGGCGCCGGACCGGCGGGAGGCTCCGGCAGAGGCGCCGGACAGGCGGGAGGCTCCGGCAGAGGCGCCGGACAGGCGGGAGGCTCCGGCAGAGGCGCCGGACAGGCGGGAGGCTCCGGCAGAGGCGCCGGACAGGCGGGAGGCTCCGGCAGAGGCGCCGGACAGGCGGGAGGCTCCGGCAGAGCTGGAGAAGAGGAAGGCTCTGGACGGATGGGCCGGAGAGACAGCCTGGTACGGGGAGCTGCCACCGGAGGGCTGGGGTGTGGAGGTGGTGACGGATAGACCGGGCCGTGCAGGCGCACTGGAGCTCTTGAGCACCGAGCCTGCCCAACCTTACCCGGTTGAATGGTCCCGGTCGCCCTGCCAGTGCGGCGAGGTGGAATAGCCCGCACTGGGCTATGCAGGCGAACCGGGGACACCGTGCGCAAGGCTGGTGCCATGTAAGCCGGCCCAAGGAGACGCACTGGAGACCAGATGCGTAGAGCCGGCTTCATGGCACTTGGCTCGATGCCCACTCTAGCCCGGCCGATACGCGGAGCTGGAATGTACCGCACCGGGCTGTGCACCCGCACTGGGGACACCGTGCGCTCCACAGCATAACACGGTGCCTGCCCGGTCTCTCTAGCCCCCCGGTAACCACAGGAAGTTGGCTCAGGTCTCCTACCTGGCGTAGCCATACTCCCTGTTAGCCCCCCCCCAAGAAATTTTTGGGGCTGACTCCCGGGCTTCCATCCACGACGCCGCGCTGCCTCCTCGTACCAGCGCCTCTCCGCTTTCGCCGCCTCCCGTTCTTCCTTGGGGCGGCGATATTCTCCTGGCTGAGCCCAAGGTCCTTTACCGTCTAATTCGTCCTCCCATGTCCATACCTCCTCGCGCTGCTCCTGCTGCTGCTTTCTCCTTTGCCCATTACCACACCGCTTGGTCCTGTTGTGGTGGGTGATTCTGTAACGGTTCTCTTGTTGTGAAGTGGAGGCGGACCAAAGCGCAGCGTGGTGGTTGTTCATTGTATTTTATTAACGAAACTATACATAAACAAGAAACGTGAGAACTCAAAACAGCCCTGTCTGGTGCAAACACAAAAACAGGAACAATCACCCACAAACACACAGTGAAACCCAGGCTACCTAAATATGGTTCCCAATCAGAGACAATGACGAACACCTGCCTCTGATTGAGAACCATATCAGGCCGAACATAGAACTAGACCAAAACATAGAAAAACAAACATAGACTGCCCACCCAACTCACGCCCTGACCAACTAAATAAATACAAAAACAAAGGAAATAGAGGTCAGAACGTGACAAGTATTAACAGTAAAGTAGGGTAAATGCTATAAATCATTTCAAATTCCACATTGAGCCAACCAGACAGCATGATATTCTTGTTTTTTAAATTTACAGATAGTCAGGGGAACACTCCAACACTCAGACATAACTTACAAACTAAGCGTTTGTGTTTAGTGAGTCCACCAGATCAGAGGCAGTAGGGATGACAAGGGACGTTCTCTTGATAAGTGTGGGAATTGGAACATTTTCCTGTCCTGTTAAGCATTCAAAATGTAACGAGTATTTTTGGGTGTCAGGGAAAATGTACGTGAGTAAGAAGAACATTATTTTCTTGTCATCTATGTTCATTAGCCTCTCTACTGTAGGCAACACTACAGATATCTGACATGCTCCTATACCCCCAGGTGGCCTTGGCTTGGGTTACGGTCCCATCAGTGTCTCTGTTTATCAATATCAGAGTGGCTTCTTAACTAACATGTGGGGAGGGGTTGAGACAACCGGTACAGTAGCTAACAAATGGCCTTCAGGTGCTATCGTATGTTACCATGGTGACTGACATTATTAGTGGTGACTCATGGTCAGGGTGATTGACTCGTACTGCATTACCATGGTGACCAAGGTCAGTCTACATTGTGTTACCACGGTTACTGAGGTCAGTCTAGTTTAGTATTTACAGGTTGTGACGGTGAGGATGATGGGTTCCTTAAAGAGTTTGTTTGGAGCGCTGAGGTGCTGGGCATTATAGGTCATAACAGTTATAGTACTGTGTTACCATGGTGAGTGACGGTGTACTTACAGGTTGTAACAGTCATGGTGATGGGTTCCTTGGAGAGGATGGTGCGAGCGCTGAGGTACTGGGCGTTACAGGTGTAGTCAATACGGGTGTCATCGACGGTGACGTGAGAGAAGTATAGGTTCCCGTCCCGGCCCTGGGTTACACGATCATTTAGCTCAATGTGATGCATTCCTGGAGGGGAGGGGAGGGAGGGGAGGGAGAAGAGAGTGAGAAGAGTAGGAGCGGGGAGGGAGGGTAGGGGGAAGGGAGTGAGAAGAGTAGGAGCGGGGAGGGAGAGTAGGGGGAAGGGAGTGAGAAGAGTAGGAGCGGGGAGGGAGAGTAGGGGGAAGGGAGTGAGAAGAGTAGGAGCGGGGAGGGAGAGTAGGGGGAAGGGAGTGAGAAGAGTAGGAGCGGGGAGGGAGAGTAGGGGGAAGGGAGTGAGAAGAGTAGGAGCGGGGAGGGAGAGTAGGGGGAAGGGAGTGAGAAGAGTAGGAGTGGGGAGGGAGAGTAGGGGGAAGGGAGCGAGAAGAGTAGGAGCGGGGAGGTGAGTAGGGGGAAGGGAGCGAGAAGAGTAGGAGTGGGGAGGGAGAGTAGGGGGAAGGGAGGGAGAAGAGTAGGAGCGGGGAGGGAGAGTAGGGGGAAGGGAGTGAGAGTAGGGGGAAGGGGAAGAGAAGGAGGGAGAATATACCTGTATTTTATTTATGTTTTATTCAGCAAAAAGAACACACAATGAAAAGTCAGATGGTCAAAGGAGATGGAGAGGCAGATAAAGGATGAGTAAAACAGAGAGAGAGAGATACTCACGCTCGTCCATCCAGTGGATGACAGGAGGAACAGTGCTGAAGGGAGGGTTACATTTCAGTACCACACTCTCTCCTTCCTCCACCTTCTTCTTCACCTTCTGCTCTTTCTGCAGGGCTGGGGTATCTGAAAGGGAGACAGAGCGATGTCAGTAACTCTTTAGGTGAGGCTGGTATCATGTAGTATGTATTACTTCTTATGAGCGTGTATAAATCATGTAGTATGTATTACTTCTTATGAGCATGTATAAATCATGTAGTATGTATTACTTCTTATGAGCATGTATAAATCATGTAGTATGTATTACTTGTTATGAGCTTGTATAAATCATGTAGTATGTATTACTTCTTATGAGCGTGTATAAATCATGTAGTATGTATTACTTGTTATGAGCTTGTATAAATCATGTAGTATGTATTACTTGTTATGAGCTTGTATAAATCATGTAGTATGTATTACTTGTTATGAGCGTGTATAAATCATGTAGTATGTATTACTTGTTATGAGCTTGTATAAATCATGTAGTATGTATTACTTGTTATGAGCGTGTATAAATCATGGAGTATGTATTACTTGTTATGAGCTTGTATAAATCATGTAGTATGTATTACTTGTTATGAGCATGTTTAATCCCATATAATAGTTTATTGTCAACTCATAGCACGTATGGCAACTCATAACACCATGTCAACTCATAACACCATGTCAACTCATAGCACGTATGTCAACTCATAACACCCATGTCAACTCATAACACCCATGTCAACTCATAACACGTACGTCAACTCAACACGTACGTCAACTCATAGCACGTATGTCTGTCACGATCGTCGCCCTCCTCGTCGTGGAGGAGGAGTAGTTGGAAGGATCGGAGGACCAAAATGCAGCGTGGTATGTGCTCATCGTGAATTTAATGAACAGAGAACACTTGAACAAACTATACAAAACAATAAATGAATAACGACCGTGAAGCTATGATAAGAACTGTGCTGACACAAGCAACTAACATAGACACATACAAAGCAAACTATGGTCAGGGCGTGACAGTACCCCCCCCCCCCCCCCCCCCCCCCCCCCCAAGGTGCGGACTCCGGCCGCAAAACCTGAACCTATAGGGGAGGGTCTGGGTGGGCATCTGTCCGCGGTGGCGGCTCTGGCGCTGGACGTGGCCCCCACTTCACCATAGTGGTGGCTCTGGCGCTGGACGTGGCCCCCACTCCACCATAGTCTTAGTCCACTTTAGTAGCATCCTTTGAGCGGCGACCCTCGCCGCCGACCTTGGACTGGCAACCCTGCTAAAGGACCCCACTGGACTGAGGGGCAGCTCAGGACTGAGGGGCAGCTCAGGACTGAGGGGCAGCTCCGGACTGAGGGGCAGCTCAGGACTGAGGGGCAGCTCAGGACTGAGGGGCAGCTCCGGACTGAGGGGCAGCTCAGGACTGAAGGGCAGCTCCGGACTGAGGGGCAGCTCAGGACTGAGGGGCAGCTCCGGACTGAGGGGCAGC
This sequence comes from Oncorhynchus mykiss, assembly GCF_013265735.2. Lineage (NCBI taxonomy): Eukaryota > Metazoa > Chordata > Actinopteri > Salmoniformes > Salmonidae > Oncorhynchus > Oncorhynchus mykiss. The sequence goes on from NC_048573.1 coordinate 66,667,207, forward strand.
TCAGGACTGAGGGGCAGCTCCGGACTGAGGGGCAGCTCAGGACTGAGGGGCAGCTCAGGACTGAGGGGCAGCTCAGGACTGAGGGGTAGCTCAGGACTGAAGGGTAGCTCAGGACTGAAGGGTAGCTCAGGACTGAGGGGCAGCTCCGGACTGAATGGCAGCTCTGGACTGAATGGCAGCTCCGGACTGGCTGGCGGCTCTGGCAGCTCCTGGCTGGCTGGCGGCTCCTGGCTAGCTGGCGGCTCTGGCGGCTCCTGGCTGGCTGGCGGCTCTGGCGGATCCTGGCTGGCTGGCGGCTCAGGACAGACTGGCGACTCTGGTGGCTCAGGACAGACGGGAGACTCTGCTGGCTCAGGACAGACGGGAAACTCTGGCGGCTCAGGACAGACGGGAGACTCTGGCGGCTCAGGACAGACGAGAGACTCTGGCGGCTCAGGACAGACGGGAGACTCTGCTGGCTCAGGACAGACGGGAAACTCTGGCGGCTCAGGACAGACGGGAGACTCTGGCGGCTCAGGACAGACGGGAGACTCTGGCGGCTCAGGACAGACGGGAGACTCTGGCGGCTCAGGAGAGATGGGAGACTCTGGCGGCTCAGGACAGACGGGAGACTCTGGTGGCTCAGGACAGACGGGAGCACCTGTAGGCAAAAGACGGAGAGACAGCCTGGAGCGGGGGGCTGCCACCGGAGGGCTGGTGCGTGGAGGTGGCACTGGATAGACCGGACCGTGAAGGTGCACTGGAGATTGTGAGAGCAGGGCTGGCGCCATCCGCCCTGGCTGGATCTTCGCCCTAGCCCGGCAGATGTGGGGAGCTGGGATGTAGCACACCGGGCTAAGCACGCGTACTGGGGACACCGTGCGTTCCACCGCATAACACGGTGCCTGACCAGTACAACGCCCGCCACGGTTAGCACGGCTAGGAGCGCTGTAGCGCTGAGCTGGCACAGGACGTGCAGGGCTAGGGAGGTGCACAGGAGGCCTGGTGCGTGAGGCTGGCACAGTCTACATCATACGACTAGCACGCACCTCAGGACGAGTATGGAGAGCTGACCCAGGTGACATCAACTCCCCGACACGCTCCGTCGGGCGGATGTCGTGCCTCATGCACCAACACAGCACCTCCCTCATAACTCTCTCCTCCAATCTCCAAATTAACTCCTTCACTGTCTCTGCTTCGCTCACCTCCAACACCGCCCTGACCGGCTCTGGTTCCCTCCTTGGCTCCTTACGGTAAACAGGGGGAGTTGGCTCAGGTCTGACTCCTGACTCTGCCACACTCTCCCTGTGCCCCCCCCCCAAGACATTTTTGAGGCTGCCTCTCGGGCTTCCAGCCGCGCTACCTTGCTAGCTCCTCGTAGTGCCGCCTCTCTGCTTTCGCTGCCTCCAGCTCTGCTTTGGGGCGGCGATATTCCCCTGGCTGCTCCCAGGGTCCTTTGCCGTCCAAAATCTCCTCCCATGTCCAGGAGTCTTGTGATGCTGGCCGCTACTGCTGCCGCTGGAAGGATCGGAGGACCAAAATGCAGCGTGGAATGTGCTCATTGTGGATTTAATGAAGAGAGAACACTTGAACAAACTATACAAAACAATAAACAAATAACAACCGTGAAGCTATAATAAGAACTGTGCTGACACAAGCAACTAACATAGACACATACAAAGCAAACTATGGTCAGGGCGTGACAATGTCATCTCATAGCATGTATGTCAACTCATAACACCCATGTCAACATAAGTGTTATACATGCCCGTGACAAGGTTTACAAGGCAAAATACCTGTTGCGTTAGCCAAAGTGTTGATGATATAAGCCTTTTCAACACAACTCAGAATGCAAGCAGTAGACCACTTGTTTACAGGCAAACAGTGTTATGCTCCAGAAGTAGGATGCTGAATGCTTTGTGAGTCATCGCATAATCTGTGTGTGTGTGTGTGTGCTCTCTTCTCTCTTGTTCTCATCGTTAATAATCCCAGCAGACCTAGCAAACTAAAGATGTTGCTGTTCTGTTGCTGCACGATATCAACTAGACCTCGTCGTCAGGGAAACTGAGAAGGAGGTTTCTGGAGAGAGAGAGCCGGAGATACAGGTAGATATGTGTGTGTGTTTGTGAGAAGAGAGTGTGTGTGTTTCTATGTTTGTGTTTGTGAAAAGAGTTTGTGTGTGTGCGTGCATGTGTGTTTGTGAGAGAGTCAAATCAAATAAAATTTTATTGGTCACATACACATGGTTAGCAGATGTTATTGCAAGTGTAGCGAAATGCTTGTGCTTCTAGTTCCGCCCGTGCAGTAACATCTAACAAGTAATCTAACAATTTCACAACAACTACCTTATACACACAAGTGTAAAGGAATGAATAAGAATATGTACATATAAATATATGGATGAGTGATGGCCGTGCGGCATAGGCAAGATGCAGTAGATGGTATAGAGTACAGTATATACATATGAGATGAGTAATGTATGGTATGTAAACATTATATAAAGTGGCATTGTTTAAAGTGACTAGTGATACATTTATTAAATCCCATTTTTTATTATTAAAGTGGCTAGAGATTGAGTCAGTATGTTGGCAGCAGCCACTCAATGTTGGTGATGGTTGTTTAACAGTCTGATGGCCTTGAAATAGAAGCTGTACTGACCTCGCCTTCTGGATTATAGCGGGGTGAACAGGTAGTGGCTTGGGTGGTTGTTGTCCTTGATGATCTTTATGGCCTTCCTGTGACATCAGGTGGTGTAGGTGTCCTGGAGGGCAGGTAGTTTGCCCCCGGTGATGCGTTGTGCAGACCTCACTACCCTCTGGAGAGCCTTACGGTTGTGGGCGGAGCAGTTGCCGTACCAGGCGGTGATACACCCCGACAGGATGCTCTCGATTGTTCTTCTGTAAAGGTTTGTGAGTGTTTTTGGTGACAAGCCAAATTTCTTCAGCCTCCTGAGGTTGAAGAGGTGCTGTTGCGCCTTCTTCACCACGCTGCCTGTGTGGATGGACCATTTCAGTTTGTCTGTGATGTGTACGCCGAGGAACTTAAAACGTTCCACCTTCTCCACTACTGTCCTGTCGATGTGGATATGGGGCTGCTCCCTCTGCTGTTTCCTGAAGTCCACGATCATCTCCTTTGCTTTGTTGATATTGAGTGTGAGGTTATTTTCCTGACACTTCACTCCGAGGGCCCTCACCTCCTCCCTGTAGGCTGGCTCGTCGTTGTTGATAATCAAGCCTACCACTGTAGTGTCGTCTGCAAACTTGATGATTGAGTTGAAGGCGTGCGTGGCCACGCAGTCGTGGGTGAACAGGGTGTACAGAAGAGGGCTGAGAACCTTTGTGGGGCCCCAGTGTTAGGGATCAGCGGGGTGGAGATGTTTCCTACCCTCACCACCTGGGGGTGGCCCGTCAGGAAGTCCAGGACCCAGTTGCACAAGGAGGGGTCGAGACCCGGGGTCTTGAGCTTAATGATGAGTTTGGAGGGTACTATGGTGTTAAATGCTGAGCTGTAATCGATGAACAGCATTCTTACATAGGTATTCCTCTTGTCCAGATGGGATAGGGCGGTGTGCAGTGTGATTGCGATTGCGTCGTCTATGGACCTATTGGGGCGGTAATCAAATTGGAGTGGGTCTAGGGTGTCAGGTAGGGTGGAGGTGATATGATCCTTGACTAGTCTCTCAAAGCACTTCATGATGATGGAAGTGAGTGCTACGGGGCGGTAGTCGTTTAGCTCAGTTACCTTAGCTTTCTTGGGAACAGGAACAATGGTGGCCCTCTTGAAGCATGTGGGATCAGCAGACTGGGATAGGGATTGATTGAATATGTCCGTAAACACACCAGCCAGCTGGTTTGCGCATGCTCTGAGGATGCGGCTGAGGATGCCATCTGGGCCGGCAGGCTTGCAAGGGTTAACACGTTTAAATGTTTTACTCACGTTGGCTGCAGTGAAGGAGAGCCCTCATGTTTTGGTAGCTGGCCGTGTCAGTGGCACTGTATTGTCCTCAAAGCGAGCAAAGAAGTTGTTTAATTTGTCTGGAAGCAAGATATCGGTGTCCGCGACGGGGCTGGTTTTCTTTTTGTGTGTGTGTGAGTGTGTGTTTCCGGTGAAGGTAAGCAGGATATACGTGTTAAACCTCAGTAGCACACGTGTTGTCAACAGTGCTCTATAAAACACACTCAGCTTTATAGGGGGCTCTTATCATGGCACTAGAAATTGTTATGTTATTGTCCATAAAGAAACCAATAGCTTTGCTAAAATAATATCCATTCTAAATTAAATGTAGGACACAAAGACTTTTATCAGCAGCTGCATTATGTCTCAACCTACATTTCCACACCTTGACATTAAAAACCTCTCAAATCTAGAAAGATTTATGAAAGAAGTGATGGAAATGTTTTGGTTAACCTTGTCCCTCACACAGTGTTACTTTGTCTCTCTGTGAGGGAGATTTCACAATTATTCATCTACTGATTGTCAGCAGCAGACACAAGCCAAGGGATCTACTAATGTGCAAAAAAGGAAGAATGTTCAAGTTCCAAGCTGTTCAAATCTCCACACTAGCATAATACAAAAAAAAGAATCAATGTAATGGGGATGCACTGTAGCTGTTGTACTAGTATGGATATTGGAACAAAACATAGTTGGTGGTCATTGGAATGTTGGACTGGAGTTTCTGCTTTACTCACTCTCAGTGATGAGCTGGACCTCGTTAGACACAGCAGTTCCTAATGCGTTTTCAGCGTAGCAGCTGTATTTGCCCTTGTATTGGCTAATGGGGCCTGACACCACCCCGGTTTTCATGAAGGTTCCAGAACCCGGAGACACCGACAGGCCCGGGTCATTGGCAGGGATAAATTCTTCCCCATCTTTAGTCCAGCGGAAACTGAGAGAGGGAGGGAGCGGGAGAGCAAGAGAAATAAAGAGAGAGGCAGAGAGACAGAGAGTTAAAGACAGCTTAATCCTGCAATCAACTCTGTTTGAGTTGAATAGAGGAATGAGTCTGAGCCTTCTGTACTGTCGTGTCAATATACATCTCTTCTTCTACAAATTGAGCTTTTGTTCCACCTAGTACAAGCAGAGACAAAATGACACAGTCCCTTGAGTGTAAAATTACATGTCTCCCTTGCTGTAGTAAGTGTAATGTCTGCTTCCAACTTACACCCTAAGACACATAGATCCCCTGAACGCAGCTCACATTCCAGCCCACTTTCCAGCTTCCACTCTCAAACACCTAGATTCCCTGAACACAGCTCACTCTCCAGATCCCAATCACCTGAATTCTAATCACACGTTCACACACCTGTATGTCATTATCACAAACTATTTAGTTCAGTTGTTTGCACCCCGTCACTGTGAGGTGTTGTTTGTTTTGTGACACATGTCTTTATGAGAGCTGGGTTTCCTGTGATTTACTCCTCCCATGCATAATAGTTATTGCCTGTCTCACTAACGACACCGGATTTCATGTTATCGTTATCGGTTATCAGATTTCATGTTATCGTTATCGGTTATCAGATTTCATGTTATCGTTATCGGTTATCAGATTTCATGTTATCGTTATCGGTTATCAGATTTCATGTTATCGTTATCGGTTATCAGATTTCATGTTATCGTTATCGGTTATCAGATTTCATGTTATCGTTATCGGTTATCAGATTTCATGTTATCGTTATCGGTTATCAGATGTCATGTTATCTACCTATTGCCTGGACTACGTTAATAACCTTTTCCCTGCCTGTACTGTTGTCCTTTTGGACCTCCTGTGTATGACCTTCTGCCTGCCCCTGGACCCTGCCTCCTCCTGTGTATGACCTTCTGCCTGCCCCTGGACCCTGCCTCCTCCTGTGTATGACCTTCTGCCTGCCCCTGGACCCTGCCTCCTCCTGTGTATGACCTTCTGTCTGCCCCTGGACCCTGCCTCCTCCTGTGTATGACCTTCTGCCTGCCCCTGGACCCAGCTACCTGCCTCCTCCTGTGTATGACCTTCTGCCTGCCCCTGGACCCTGCCTCCTCCTGTGTATGACCTTCTGCCTGCCCCTGGACCCAGCTACCTGCCTCCTCCTGTGTATGACCTTCTGCCTGCCCCTGGACCCTGCCTCCTCCTGTGTATGACCTTCTGCCTGCCCCTGGACCCAGCTACCTGCCTCCTCCTGTGTATGACCTTCTGCCTGCCCCTGGACCCTGCCTCCTCCTGTGTATGACCTTCTGCCTGCCCCTGGACCCAGCTTCCTGCCTCCTCCTGTGTATGACCTTCTGCCTGCCCCTGGACCCAGCTACCTGCCGCCTCCTGTGTATGACCTTCTGCCTGCCCCTGGACCCAGCTACCTGCCGCCTCCTGTGTATGACCTTCTGCCTGCCCCTGGACCCTGCCTCCTCCTGTGTATGACCTTCTGCCTGCCCCTGGACCCAGCTACCTGCCTCCTCCTGTGTATGACCTTCTGCCTGCCCCTGGACCCTGCCTCCTCCTGTGTATGACCTTCTGCCTGCCCCTGGACCCAGCTACCTGCCTCCTCCTGTGTATGACCTTCTGCCTGCCCCTGGACCCTGCCTCCTCCTGTGTATGACCTTCTGCCTGCCCCTGGACCCAGCTACCTGCCGCCTCCTGTGTATGACCTTCTGCCTGCCCCTGGACCCAGCTTCCTGCCTCCTCCTGTGTATGACCTTCTGCCTGCCCCTGGACCCTGCCTCCTCCTGTGTATGACCTTCTGCCTGCCCCTGGACCCTGCCTCCTCCTGTGTATGACCTTCTGCCTGCCCCTGGACCCTGCCTCCTCCTGTGTATGACCTTCTGTCTGCCCCTGGACCCTGCCTCCTCCTGTGTATGACCTTCTGCCTGCCCCTGGACCCAGCTACCTGCCTCCTCCTGTGTATGACCTTCTGCCTGCCCCTGGACCCTGCCTCCTCCTGTGTATGACCTTCTGCCTGCCCCTGGACCCAGCTTCCTGCCTCCTCCTGTGTATGACCTTCTGCCTGCCCCTGGACCCAGCTACCTGCCGCCTCCTGTGTATGACCTTCTGCCTGCCCCTGGACCCAGCTACCTGCCGCCTCCTGTGTATGACCTTCTGCCTGCCCCTGGACCCTGCCTTCTCCTGTGTATGACCTTCTGCCTGCCCCTGGACCCAGCTACCTGCCTCCTCCTGTGTATGACCTTCTGCCTGCCCCTGGACCCTGCCTCCTCCTGTGTATGACCTTCTGCCTGCCCCTGGACCCAGCTACCTGCCTCCTCCTGTGTATGACCTTCTGCCTGCCCCTGGACCCTGCCTCCTCCTGTGTATGACCTTCTGCCTGCCCCTGGACCCAGCTACCTGCCGCCTCCTGTGTATGACCTTCTGCCTGCCCCTGGACCCAGCTTCCTGCCTCCTCCTGTGTATGACCTTCTGCCTGCCCCTGGACTCATCTACCTGCTTCCTCCTGTGTATGACCTTCTGCCTGCCCCTGGACCCAGCTACCTGCCGCCTCCTGTGTATGACCTTCTGCCTGCCCCTGGACCCAGCTTCCTGCCTCCTCCTGTGTATGACCTTCTGCCTGCCCCTGGACTCATCTACCTGCTTCCTCCTGTGTATGACCTTCTGCCTGCCCCTGGACCCAGCTACCTGCCGCCTCCTGTATATGACCTTCTGCCTGCCCCTGGACCCAGCTTCCTGCCTCCTCCTGTGTATGACCTTCTGCCTGCCCCTGGACTCATCTACCTGCTTCCTCCTGTGTATGACCTTCTGCCTGCCCCTGGACCCAGCTACCTGCTTCCTCCTGTGTATGACCTTCTGCCTGCCCCTGGACCCAGCTACCTGCTTCCTCCTGTGTATGACCTTCTGCCTGCCCCTGGACCCAGCTACCTGCCGCCTCCTGTGTATGACCTTCTGCCTGCCCCTGGACCCAGCTTCCTGCCTCCTCCTGTGTATGACCTTCTGCCTGCCCCTGGACTCATCTACCTGCTTCCTCCTGTGTATGACCTTCTGCCTGCCCCTGGACCCAGCTACCTGCTTCCTCCTGTGTATGACCTTCTGCCTGCCCCTGGACCCAGCTACCTGCTTCCTCCTGTGTATGCCCTTCTGCACTTAAAACCACCTCTCTGTCTCCTCTCATGTTCATTACAATAAGTAGTGGGAATACATCCCAAATAGCACACTATTCCCTAAACCAGTGCCCATGTGAAAAGTAGTCCACTTTAAAGGTAATAGTGTGTCATTTGGAATGCAAGCCTGTGACTGAGGAGCTGTGCTCTCATGCAATTCTAATGGAACATTTCTAGATGTCTGAAAAACTACATGTCATGTTCCTTACAAAACAGTTAAGAAAAACAGATCACATTTCTACTGTAGTTATAGCAGTGAAGTGTGGTAATTGGAACACACTGCACTTTATATTAACTGCAGTTTTTTTCTAAGGGTTTGGTGTTAGGTAACTAACTCGGGAGGAGGGTTCCCTGATGCTTCGCAGGTCAGGAGGATGTCTTCAGCACCGAACACAGTGATGGACTCAGGCTGGGTGGTGATCACTGGGGGTTTCTTAACTGGACGGGAGAGACACAAAGTTAGCACACACACACATCGATAGATTTTTCACCTAATCGGCTCAGGTATTCGAACCAGAAACCTTTTTGTTACTGGCCCAAATGCTCTTAACCGCTAGGCTACCTGCCACCCCACACAGTCCTAAAGCCCATAGTCCTACTAACTACAGCCCACCACCCTACAGCTCAGCTGTGCTACCTATATTCTGACTCACACAGGGGTTAATAGCCCACCAACTAGAATCGACAGTCCTACTGCCACTGACAGGAGCTGTCTCACAGAGGGACTCAGTGAGAGCAGTCATTTCCATTTCCTGAAACATAATGGGGGAATGTAGTCATTCATGTCACTAAAGTCCCCCACGAGAATAGACGGAAATGGAGAGATGGGGACGGGGAGAGAATGGGTTGAGAACAGAGGAAAGTCATGGTGTATATCAATGCTAAGGAGACAGTAGTGTAATATATATATCAGACAGGCAGTGGCATGTATTTATGGGTGCTAATGGAAGCCAGGCTTCCCCCAAAAATGTACAGGAAAAAAAGTTAGATTTCGTCTCTCTGTGTTTCATAATTGTCCTTCAATTTTCAAGAGACTGAATGTGTCTCAACGGAGTAAGCATCCGAGCGAGCGAAACTGTGCCGCCCTGTCTCAGTATGTGTAGCCCATCTATCTGATGCTGTCTGATCAAAACGAGCAAGACATTGTTGTCGCCCGAAGCATTGAATGCAAGGGAAGCCAACAAGCATTTGGCCTCCCTTGATAAAAAATATATACAATAATAGCCAATCCAGCGTTTAGCTAAACTGAGTGAACTCAACTGTGAATGGTCCTGGCGCACCAAGAAACTGTTTCAAGGGAAGCCGGTTTGAATTTGGCTTCACACCAATCACATCACATCAAAAGCCAAACGCCATTAACAGAAAAAAAAACTGTAATTGTTGCATCTAGTTGTTGTTGTCCTCCGGTGGCTAGCTAGCTAGATAGCTTAAATTGTCCCTTTCCTAAATTAGCCATGGATGGAGATTTTAATTTGGTCTTGTGGTTTTACTTAATTCTCCATATTGGCCAATGATTATAGTGGCGATTCTGATCCAACCATGAATTCATAATATGGCCTCTGACCTGAGAGGATAGAAGTTCAACATGTAGCTAGATGTAGTAGACTAATGTTAACCAGCTGGCAAATCGTTGCCCATGAAAGGAAATTAGCCTAGTGAGTAAGCATTTTAGCCAGGTAGCCTAGGACAACAAAAACTAAAAGAGTGTACTGTATCACAGAGTGAAAACAGACAGTTTTGGCAACAAGAAAGAGAGGAGGATGGTGTTGGTGTTTCTCTACAAGTAGGGGGAGTAAACACACGTTTTCAACTTGCACACACTCACGCAGACATAAATCAGAACCATGGAAAGACACATCATATTTAGCTCATGTTGATTATTGATTAATTATTTTTGGTATTTTTTAGTGGTCACTGTATTAGACTGAGCAGAGGTGATTTGATGATGTTGAAGTGTAAATGGTGCTGGAATAGTGGAGGCAGCTCCTGTTTTCTTTGCAACTTGCGTTAACTCTTCGATGTTCTTAACCAATAGTTGTTTAGTAGAAACATGAACTTGCTTGACCATGCGGTAAGTCTGTTACTGTACATGCAATATGCTTTGTGGACTTCACTGGACAGATGTTCCTGTCCGGTTTTGTGATGAAACATGTGCGGTTGAATTTATTCTGCCACTGTGACTTCTTATTGTCTCGGTCTTAGGCCTGTATATCACAGTGTCAAGGCCTATGAACTAACTAGATCATAGAGCAAACAACGCAATTATCACAACACATAGGTTGTAAAATGGCGCACTGCTACTACAGACAGGAGATAGGGATGAGAGAGAGAGAGAGAGAGAGAGAGAGAGAGAGAGAAAGCGCGAGAGAGAGAGAGAGAAAGAGAGAGAGAGAGAGAGAGAGAGAGAGAGAGAGAGAAAGAAATAGAGAGAGAGAAAGAGAGAGAGAGAGAGAGAGAGAGAGAGAGAGAGAGAGAGAGAGAGAGAGAGAGAGAAAGAAATAGAGAGAGAGAAAGAGAGAGAGAGAGAGAGAGAGAGAGAGAGACTGTAATGACAGAGGTAAGAAGAGGTAAGAAGACAGTTTTTCAGCTGATCACATATGTCTGAAGCCTCTAGCTGCTCTATTATTGTAAGAAGAATTGTCAGGTTACACTCGTTTCTAACGGTTACACTCGTATTTTAACAGTTACACTCGTATTTTAACAGTTACACTTGTATTTTAACAGTTACACTTGTATTTTAACAGTTACACTCGTATTTTAACAGTTACACTTGTATTTTAACAGTTACACTCGTATTTTAACAGTTACACTTGTATTTTAACAGTTACACTTGTATTTTAACAGTTACACTTGTATTTTAACAGTTACACTCGTATTTTAACAGTTACACTCGTATTTTAACAGTTACACTTGTATTTTAACAGTTACACTCGTATTTTAACAGTTACACTCGTATTTTAACAGTTACACTCGTATTTTAACAGTTACACTCGTATTTTAACAGTTACACTTGTATTTTAACAGTTACACTCGTATTTTAACAGTTACACTTGTATTTTAACAGTTACACTTGTATTTTAACAGTTACACTTGTATTTTAACAGTTACACTCGTATTTTAACAGTTACACTTGTATTTTAACAGTTACACTCGTATTTTAACAGTTACACTTGTATTTTAACAGTTACACTTGTATTTTAACAGTTACACTTGTATTTTAACAGTTACACTCGTATTTTAACAGTTACACTTGTATTTTAACAGTTACACTCGTATTTTAACAGTTACACTTGTATTTTAACAGTTACACTTGTATTTTAACAGTTACACTTGTATTTTAACAGTTACACTTGTATTTTAACAGTTACACTTGTATTTTAACAGTTACACTTGTATTTTAACAGTTACACTTGTATTTTAACAGTTACACTCGTATTTTAACAGTTACACTCGTATTTTAACAGTTACACTCGTATTTTAACAGTTACACTTGTATTTTAACAGTTACACTTGTATTTTAACAGTTACACTCGTATTTTAACAGTTACACTCGTATTTTAACAGTTACACTCGTATTTTAACAGTTACACTTGTATTTTAACAGTTACACTTGTATTTTAACAGTTACACTTGTATTTTAACAGTTACACTTGTATTTTAACAGTTACACTCGTATTTTAACAGTTACACTCGTATTTTAACAGTTACACTCGTATTTTAACAGTTACACTCGTATTTTAACAGTTACACTTGTATTTTAACAGTTACACTCGTATTTTAACAGTTACACTTGTATTTTAACAGTTACACTTGTATTTTAACAGTTACACTCGTATTTTAACAGTTACACTTGTATTTTAACAGTTACACTTGTATTTTAACAGTTGCACTTGTATTTTAACAGTTACACTCGTATTTTAACAGTTACACTTGTATTTTAACAGTTACACTTGTATTTTAACAGTTACACTCGTATTTTAACAGTTACACTTGTATTTTAACAGTTACACTTGTATTTTAATTAACAGTTACACTTCTATTTTAACAGTTACACTTGTATTTTAACAGTTACACTTGTATTTTAACAGTTACACTCGTATTTTAACAGTTACACTCGTATTTTAACAGTTACACTCGTATTTTAACAGTTACACTCGTATTTTAACAGTTACACTTGTATTTTAACAGTTACACTCGTATTTTAACAGTTACACTTGTATTTTAACAGTTACACTTGTATTTTAACAGTTACACTTGTATTTTAACAGTTACACTCGTATTTTAACAGTTACACTCGTATTTTAACAGTTACACTCGTATTTTAACAGTTACACTCGTATTTTAACAGTTACACTTGTATTTTAACAGTTACACTTGTATTTTAGCAGTTACACTTGTATTTTAACAGTTACACTCGTATTTTAACAGTTACACTTGTATTTTAACAGTTACACTCGTATTTTAACAGTTACACTCGTATTTTAACAGTTACACTTGTATTTTAACAGTTACACTCGTATTTTAACAGTTACACTTGTATTTTAACAGTTACACTTGTATTTTAACAGTTACACTTGTATTTTAACAGTTACACTCGTATTTTAACAGTTACACTTGTATTTTAACAGTTACACTTGTATTTTAACAGTTACACTTGTATTTTAACAGTTACACTTGTATTTTAACAGTTACACTCGTATTTTAACAGTTACACTTGTATTTTAACAGTTACACTTGTATTTTAACAGTTACACTCGTATTTTAACAGTTACACTCGTATTTTAACAGTTACACTTGTATTTTAACAGTTACACTCGTATTTTAACAGTTACACTTGTATTTTAACAGTTACACTTGTATTTTAACAGTTACACTTGTATTTTAACAGTTACACTCGTATTTTAACAGTTACACTTGTATTTTAACAGTTACACTTGTATTTTAACAGTTACACTTGTATTTTAACAGTTACACTCGTATTTTAACAGTTACACTTGTATTTTAACAGTTACACTCGTATTTTAACAGTTACACTTGTATTTTAACAGTTACACTCGTATTTTAACAGTTACACTTGTATTTTAACAGTTACACTTGTATTTTAACAGTTACACTCGTATTTTAACAGTTACACTTGTATTTTAACAGTTACACTCGTATTTTAACAGTTACACTTGTATTTTAACAGTTACACTTGTATTTTAACAGTTACACTCGTATTTTAACAGTTACACTCGTATTTTAACAGTTACACTTGTATTTTAACAGTTACACTTGTATTTTAACAGTTAGACTTGTATTTTAACAGTTACACTTGTATTTTAACAGTTACACTCGTATTTTAACAGTTACACTCGTATTTTAACAGTTACACTTGTATTTTAACAGTTACACTTGTATTTTAACAGTTACACTTGTATTTTAACAGTTACACTTGTATTTTAACAGTTACACTTGTATTTTAACAGTTAGACTTGTATTTTAACAGTTACACTCGTATTTTAACAGTTACACTCGTATTTTAACAGTTACACTCGTATTTTAACAGTTACACTTGTATTTTAACAGTTACACTTGTATTTTAACAGTTACACTTGTATTTTAACAGTTACACTTGTATTTTAACAGTTACACTCGTATTTTAACAGTTACACTCGTATTTTAACAGTTACACTCGTATTTTAACAGTTACACTCGTATTTTAACAGTTACACTTGTATTTTAACAGTTACACTCGTATTTTAACAGTTACACTTGTATTTTAACAGTTACACTTGTATTTTAACAGTTACACTCGTATTTTAACAGTTACACTTGTATTTTAACAGTTACACTTGTATTTTAACAGTTGCACTTGTATTTTAACAGTTACACTCGTATTTTAACAGTTACACTTGTATTTTAACAGTTACACTTGTATTTTAACAGTTACACTCGTATTTTAACAGTTACACTTGTATTTTAACAGTTACACTTGTATTTTAATTAACAGTTACACTTGTATTTTAACAGTTACACTTGTATTTTAACAGTTACACTTGTATTTTAACAGTTACACTCGTATTTTAACAGTTACACTCGTATTTTAACAGTTACACTCGTATTTTAACAGTTACACTCGTATTTTAACAGTTACACTTGTATTTTAACAGTTACACTCGTATTTTAACAGTTACACTTGTATTTTAACAGTTACACTTGTATTTTAACAGTTACACTTGTATTTTAACAGTTACACTCGTATTTTAACAGTTACACTCGTATTTTAACAGTTACACTCGTATTTTAACAGTTACACTCGTATTTTAACAGTTACACTTGTATTTTAACAGTTACACTTGTATTTTAACAGTTACACTTGTATTTTAACAGTTACACTCGTATTTTAACAGTTACACTCGTATTTTAACAGTTACACTCGTATTTTAACAGTTACACTCGTATTTTAACAGTTACACTTGTATTTTAACAGTTACACTCGTATTTTAACAGTTACACTTGTATTTTAACAGTTACACTTGTATTTTAACAGTTACACTTGTATTTTAACAGTTACACTCGTATTTTAACAGTTACACTTGTATTTTAACAGTTACACTCGTATTTTAACAGTTACACTTGTATTTTAACAGTTACACTTGTATTTTAACAGTTACACTCGTATTTTAACAGTTACACTCGTATTTTAACAGTTACACTTGTATTTTAACAGTTACACTCGTATTTTAACAGTTACACTCGTATTTTAACAGTTACACTTGTATTTTAACAGTTACACTCGTATTTTAACAGTTACACTTGTATTTTAACAGTTACACTTGTATTTTAACAGTTACACTTGTATTTTAACAGTTACACTCGTATTTTAACAGTTACACTTGTATTTTAACAGTTACACTTGTATTTTAACAGTTACACTTGTATTTTAACAGTTACACTCGTATTTTAACAGTTACACTTGTATTTTAACAGTTACACTCGTATTTTAACAGTTACACTTGTATTTTAACAGTTACACTCGTATTTTAACAGTTACACTTGTATTTTAACAGTTACACTTGTATTTTAACAGTTACACTCGTATTTTAACAGTTACACTTGTATTTTAACAGTTACACTCGTATTTTAACAGTTACACTTGTATTTTAACAGTTACACTTGTATTTTAACAGTTACACTCGTATTTTAACAGTTACACTCGTATTTTAACAGTTACACTTGTATTTTAACAGTTACACTTGTATTTTAACAGTTAGACTTGTATTTTAACAGTTACACTTGTATTTTAACAGTTACACTCGTATTTTAACAGTTACACTCGTATTTTAACAGTTACACTCGTATTTTAACAGTTACACTCGTATTTTAACAGTTACACTCGTATTTTAACAGTTACACTCGTATTTTAACAGTTACACTCGTATTTTAACAGTTACACTTGTATTTTAACAGTTACACTCGTATTTTAACAGTTACACTTGTATTTTAACAGTTACACTTGTATTTTAACAGTTACACTTGTATTTTAACAGTTACACTCGTATTTTAACAGTTACACTTGTATTTTAACAGTTACACTCGTATTTTAACAGTTACACTTGTATTTTAACAGTTACACTCGTATTTTAACAGTTACACTCGTATTTTAACAGTTACACTCGTATTTTAACAGTTACACTCGTATTTTAACAGTTACACTCGTATTTTAACAGTTACACTCGTATTTTAACAGTTACACTTGTATTTTAAC